>NC_057809.1:295838683-295839870 GCF_018294505.1 Triticum aestivum
TTATAAAAATTGTACAATTGGAAACTATGTTCATATATGAATCCAACGATATAATCTTTGGCGACATGGATTAGTATTTTCTTAGTTAAATCTCTAGTCAAAATTTGGCACACAAATACAAAAACGACTTATAAACCAGGACGAGGGAAGTATGTAATTAAGTCGCAAATGTTTTTTTATTAACCATATGTGCACGTGTCCTTTCGACCTCCTCTCACACGTCTTCTCACCCAGCTGTCGCACACGGCTTCGAGCGCAAGCTTGAGTAGTGCATGAGGGCGTTCTTTTGGTCAAACAGTGGCTCTAAGTGGCACCAATGAATCGTTGGTGAGCCTATTCCCGTGCAACCGCGCTGGTTCCCGCGCAAGATTCTCACCCGACTCGGTGAAATCCCCGAAATCCCAATGTTTACCGGCCTTCTATATTAACCCTCACGGCCGGCGAGTCCTGCATCGCATTTCCCCTCCCTCCCAGTAGCTTATTTCGTCTGTTTCTCCCACAATTGCCAATGGGACCAGTCTGTCGTCGTGGCTCAGCCACTCCACCGTCATAAGAGGACAGCTCTAGTTGGGAGGCTACACTGCGGCGGTAGCGCAGTCCCCAACGTAGTGTAGTGCGTGTGGCATCCCTGTTGGTTGTGTGTTGGACACCCACCACACACTCCGCCACCACTGCCCGTTGGCAGCTGTTGTCGGCCACTGTTGCCACCACCCCATCATCTACCGTCCTAGCCGGCACACCACCATCGAAAGCCAGGGCCATCGCCTGCTCCACCGTTACGTCCGAAGGCGGGAGGTGGGAGTCGTGGCTGCCACCCCACTGCCAGCCACCATGGCCATCACCCGCTCTGCCACCGTGGCTCAAGGGAGGGAGGTGGTGGTCGTGGCCGCCACCCCATCGCTGGCCGCCATGGCCGCGAGCCCACCGTCGACCGCTAGGGTCATCACCTGCTCCGCCACCTCCGCCCGAAGGTGGTAGGCGGAGGTGCAGGCCCGCACGTGTGTCAGCAACCTTGTGCACTACATCGAGTTCCTGTGGAAGGAGGAGGAGGAGCGCCTCGTCGAGCACGCAAAGACCCTTATCGCCGTCATGGCCGCAGCACACGCCACCGCAGAGGCGAGGAATGAGGAGATCTACGAGGAGTCCCCCCGCTTCGAGAAGGGACGTCTAGAGCGGCAGATGGCATT